>NC_044015.1:40072249-40117249 GCF_900496995.4 Aquila chrysaetos chrysaetos | reverse complement strand
TCCACACTGTATATAAGTAGGGCAATATTATCCTAGAACTTCAAAAACTTTATTTACACAACATCTTATTTGAAATTAATGGGCACATTCACACTACCAGAAATCCATTTATTCTAGAAAAGACATATTGCCTTTTTGGGGGCTGCCATGTCCCGACAGAGCAGGGTCAAGCTGAATATGGAGTTCTAGGTTGATTTATCTCCAGGATTCTTGCAATTTCTTGCAATGTCTGCTGGCATCACATCCAGGTAGGGATAGCATGAAGTGACATTTACTATTTCGGTCTTAAAGCGAGCGTGGATATTGTTGCTAATAATCATCCTCTTGTAAATTATAAATGTCAAGGACACCCAAAACCACGTGTTCACTGTAGCTTCTCTTTTAGAAAGAAAGTCTCCCATTTGCAGACATTGTCAGGCTTGGGCTGGCATACAGCGCAGCGTTATCCTTTAAGGTGTTTGACCCCTGCCTTCTTCAATATAAATTAATAAAATGGGCATTTTTTGTTAAGGGATGGCATCACTTAAAATCCATATGACCTACAATTGCTGTGCTTTAGGTTGCCATTGGTAATATCAGTTCTTAAAAATAAGAGTAAATGGGGCTGACCCAGGCCAGTCCTGAAATCAGAGAATATTCTAAGTGTTACCAGGAGCGGTACTATGGAGCTGGCAAGAAGTTTCTATTGCTATTATTAAACCAAAAGCACTGCAGAGTGCTGGGGTGCAGCAGATGAATGAGGCAGGGAGCCATGTGCTTTGCTGCAGTACAGGCAGGGTGACATAGCCGAGAGGTAGTTGCCATCGCACCAATTCTGCCTGAACTGGGGACTCTGAAACGGGCTTCCCGCCAGCTCAGCAGCACCGCAGCCACTCTCCCTTCACCCCCAGCACATCCCCATTACCGAGCAGAAATGCTCGGACGACTTGATCCAGTAAATTCCAGCCAAGAAAATCAAGATCTAGACCATAAATGGTTGTAGTAGGAAGGTATTACATTACCTGAATGTCCCACCCAGTGTTGTCCCCAGCCTCACAAGTCGGCTCAGCAGTGTTCTTCACTTTGCTAAACGGCTGTTCTCAGTGCTGCTACGCAGCTGCCGTGTTACAGCACAGCAGAGGCTGCGTTACACGTGTGGATGAAATATAGCTAGTTTATTAGAGTGAATGAAAATCAGGAGTTAAGTTGCATTTTGAAACCTTAAAGATATCAGTAAGTGCTTTATAACTGTTACCTTTTCAAAGTTAAATAATTGGCAATGTTTATGGAAAAGATAACAAGTATAAATGGCTCTTTGAATGAGTGGTATTCTCTAATTTGAAGAGTAGCAAAATGAAAAAGTGTGGAAGAATAGACCAGGGACTATAAACTGTAGCTCATCCACAGTCCTGCTTCTGATGTTGCTTAAACTACTGATGACTGGGTTTTCTTCAGTGAAACCATTGCACAGTCAGAGTACAGCCCTTAAAGCTTAAAAGAAGACTAAAGATTTAAGTGCTAGTTCAGCAAATTATTTAAGTCTAAGCTCATGCTTAAATTTGTCCTTCTTCTAGAATGCACTGTTAAAATTTCTCATTTAAAGCAAGAGAAGGGCATATTTAATCTCATTAAATTTAAAGAAAATTTTATCGCTAGTGCCGTAAATAAGGTTGGACTTCAGGGTGACAAATGTGGGCTGGGTGAAGCATGAGAACACTGCCATGAAGGAGGATGCGTCTGTAGTCAAAGCTGCACATTTTCTTAAGGACTTTTCAGAGAAATATCAGGTATCATTTCTTCTGTTAAACCTGGCTTTCCTGTCTTGTATGGAAATAGTTGTTTGGACCTTCAGTTTAGCAGGAGCCTATTGAATGCACTGTATTCTTCTACACGCGAATGCACTGTATTCTTCTACACGCGCTCCCCCTGCCAAGTTATTCTAATTAATGGCTATTGATTTAAGTGTTGTCTATTCTATAAAAGATAAGGATAGCAAAATAATAATCTCCAGTTGGTTTCCTTATTAAATAAATCTGAGGAAATATTTGTACGTAGGATAGCTATTAAATGCATTGATCAGGATTTTATTTAGTAGGAGAAAGTCCCAGTCTTTGGGTCCCCATCTGAAACACAAAGGCCCCAAAGGAGGAGCGGGAGGCACATAGCGTCAGGTTTGACTTCTTTCCAACTTGGTATAAAAAGAAAATTTTATTCCCTCTTTCTGCCCCAAACCCTTCCCCAGGCTCCTCTCTGGACACTTACAGTGTGTGGTGGGCTGTACATGACACACCTGAAGAGGAAATGTTCAGCTGCTCCTTTATGCCATGCAAATCAGTTCTTCAGAGCTTCCTCCTGCACTGGATAAGCTAAAAAGCAAAGAAAATGTATGGGGCAGGAATTATCAAGCTCACCTCTAATGGTGTACTGTATTTCAAGTTTCCTACATTGAACCTTTAGTGACCTGATTTTTGTGGTATGCAGGCAGAACTTCAGTTACAAGAAGGCCAGGCTGATAATGCTGAGGGACCATGCAGGACCTCCTCTTATCTTGGGACGCAGGTGATGGTGTTCACTGGACAGTGTCAGGTGGGAGAGGTTTAGCCCTTTTGCCCTGCCTTCTCTTTTTGACTCAGGGTAAACCTAACTGTGTGAATAATGTAAGAAATTATCCCAGCCACATTGTTTTGCATAAAAGGTTGGTTTAATAAGATGATCACTTAAAACCAAACAGTATAGTGCATTTAATGAAAAACTGTCAATATTATAAATGTTTTCTGAAAATGTGGTATTTTCCAATGCCTTTTGAAGGATCTTAGTAATGACCATGAGTCATTGTCAGTCTCTCTTTCCCTATTACCAGCAATTTTCATTAAAAGTCAGCCCAAGGAAATAAGGTGTGTTACGCTAAATGCTTCCAGCCCAGAAATCTCCCAAGCAGGATTAGCAACTGCAGCACTTCCAGCCTTCATGATTTTGTCTTGGTCATGCAACATTTAGCATGTTTTTGAAACCCTTAGCATCTGGAGTCAAGCGGATGCTTGGAAATCTGAATTTTTGGAAAGTATGCTTTTGTCCTGCTAGAACTGCCATATTTTTAAGCCATTATATTTAAGAGTTTCATATATGAGAGCTTGGTGGGCCTGGCATAATAGGGATGTGAAGATGGATTATGGAGAGACCCAGAGTACTCATTAGGGCAAAGAGAGGGAGGCCAGACTGCTTGCTGAACTGAATGACTGATTGTGCTATCTTACGCCTTCCTTTCAGATGACAGCGTACTGCATTTTGTGTTTTAATTTTAAAGATAATTACTTTAATTTAATTCAGTACTTTTTAGAAAGGTAACAGAGATGAGAACATTTGTTATGGGCCTATCATCTCACATGTTTGAATTTGTTCCTGGTTAGTGAGGAGTGCTGGAAAATAGGCAGTCCCGGACAGGCCTTGTGATCTTCCCTGTGTAATGGTATCTGCGTCATTAAAAAAACCCTCACCGCCTCAGCATATACTGTTTTAGAGACTTCTTCCTGGTAATATGAGTAGAGAAGTCTAGAGCTGAATGTCCATGGAGTCCTTGGCTTGTTGGCAGAGTAGCGTGAGGCTGCACCTATATTAGCATTTAATTTTGGATCAGGAACACTTTTGAAGCTTCCTTCACCTATGGCACCTTGGTTTGCATTGCAGACCGGTCTTGGAGTTTGCAGCTGGGCTCCTTCTGGATGAAACCCCAGCTGAAAGCTGCGCTCCAGGAACGCGCTGGCTGGGACGGGGCCAGAGCGAGCCCCAAGCAGCCCTGCCTGAAACACGGGTTCCACCGCTGCGCTCCAGGTCTGCGCCCTCAGGGTCTCGGCGTGGTAGTGCAGACTCCTAAATCCATGTTCAGACACCTGATTTTCAAAGGATCCTAAGTATCGTACCTTTGAAAATCAGGCTACTAATCTCAGCCAAATTTTGCTAATTGGCACAATATTAACAAAACTGCTTCCGCTCCCCCTATATCTCCTCGTTCATAAACATTTACTTCAGTCTTGTATCCAAGCAGGCATGGAAAAATTCTGGTAAAGCAGATCAGCCTTTCAATAGCTTCCAGGTGTTGACCACAGTGGCTTGTCCAGCATGGGAAGGTGCACTTAAAGAAGGAGCTCTGAGGGGCATCCCCAGAACTGCTGTTAGCTTGAGCAGTGATCGCAATCAGAATAATAATGAATGTAAAAGGCCTGTGTTGCTCACTGAGATTGGCCACATCTCAGGAAGCCACTCTAGTAATGTATTTATATGACATGAGCTGTGATTAATGAATTGCTGAGTGATAACAACGTATTTGCATAGGGGGGGGCATTGTATTACTAACCTGCTACACTGTGACTAAAAGTAACATATACTTTTAAATGGTTTGAAAAAGTTTTTTCTACTTACTTTCCAGATTTAGTCAGGCATGCTTAATAAAGAAGAGGAAACAGTTTCATTAAGAAACATAAAGTGATCCTTTTTATAGAGCAAAGGGACTTTGCTCTTTACATGTCCTCCCTTAATACCACATACTTAAAATTAGCACATGGCAGAGCTGAATATTGTTTTTAAGAACAAATGCATTTCTGTGCTCCCAAACCAAATGCAACAGGAAAAACACCATTACTTCAGGACAAAAGATAAAAAGGGGATTCAATTTTAAACCGCTTGTGGCAATGAAAAAATATAACTTCAAATGTGAGCCAATTCATTGAGGCCTTAACATTCATTTGTTGCAAATGGAGGGGGCAGCGGAACTCAAGGCCAGAGCCAATTGGCGTCTTCCAGGCAGGGAAAGGTCAAGTGGCGGCTCGCCGAGTGTGTGCTACTCCTAGGCTTTGTTAAAATGCTGGTATTAAACAGAAGTTACATCTGAGGTCAAGTGACCGCAATAACAGGGAACACAGCAAGTCCTCAAATCATTCCCCGTGATGAAAATGACATGGAGCTGACATAATATCTGAGGTGAGATGAAACTGAAATCCTCAGCACCTGAACACTTCACCTACTGATGGGTAACCTGACCCTAACCAATCTTATAATCATATCCATGTCAAGGGGGAAGCTGCATTTCCCGGAGCAGAAGGTACAGTCGCTCGTTTTTTTTTTTTTTTTTTTGGCTCTGACTCTGCTTCTGGAATGATGTTGTTAAAAGTTTCAATACTCTGCTTTAAACCTTTCAAATCGATGTCTTCTGTGAAAAATCAGCTCCCACCTCGGTGAACAGACACTGCTTTTGCTGGTCTTTCTCTTCATTCTAGATGGTTTCTGCTGTGTATTTACGGAGCAGTAGCTGTGCATGCTGAATGTGGTCCTCGGTGTATTTTAAGAGATTCAGGTTGGGATCAGATATGGCACTTTCAAAGTAAAGACTACCAGAGAGAAAGTACTTGGGGTGATTGTGATCTGTTCAGTGATGGTTAAGTGATTTTTGGCACAGGAAGTAACCTTTTTTAATGAAAGCAACTGCTAAGAAGAAGGGAAAAAATAAGCTGTTCGTTATACTGTTCCAAATAATGTCATATTGGATAACTTTTATGGTGCAAAAATACTTAGATTTTTTTATTTTCATCTCTAAATCGTACCTCTTTAAATGTTATCTTTAAATTTGTCTTTAAAATTGCATGCTGGAAGATCCTGATTTCAGAGACTTCTTTGTTTGTGTTTTGTATTTGCATTTTTCTAAAGAGGGCAAACAAAGCTCAAATTAAAATCCCGTTTACATAAGCAGAGCTGGACCAAAATACTCCTACAACATTTTCTGAGCCAATATATTTGCACGACCCAAAACAATCATTGCACTCAGCTGTCGGATGAATCAGCATGTATTTAAATCAAAGGGAGCGAGGAAAGACTACATTAGTTCTGTTCCACAGACCTGTCAAAGCTCTGAAGAGATTAAACGCATGACCCCTTCATCCCTAACATTGCTCCACAAGAGACATTTCTGTCACTATTTCTGCCACTTGGCTTTCTAAGATGCCACGAAGCCTTAGGGCGACCTCTGCTACATTTCAGTGTTGTTTATTGATTTCTGACCCAGTGCTTAATAGTTTTCCCAGTCCCCCTGAATGGCTTTTGTAAGCAATAGGGTTTGTGCATCTCACCGATCAATACCTTTTATATTTACAATAAAATTGAAACTGCTTCTGCTGGGGGTGCAGCCCAGCATTTGTCATCCTTCAGCGAGGGAAAACTATGTCATTATCTGAATTAAAACATTTATTTCTGATTAAGAGAGTGTCCTATCTCATTAATTTTTCCCTTTCCAATAGAAAGGGAATAGAATCCTATTGATTTTTGCACTTTTACACATCTCCACTGCTGGGAAGATAATTGAGAAGTTAGCCAGAATAAATGAAGTTTCAAGTCTAGCAGGCCAGCCAATACCTTCCAAATTCAAGGTGTTTTTATGAAGCTGGATTTTAATTTGTTGGCAAGCTGAAGCAGTGGGACTTATTCGGCTGAGTAAATTGGATTAAGAGTAGAATCTCCTTGAAGCGTGTCTTGGTGAATGCTGAGGGGCTTGTTCCCCCTAGACAGCCACAGACTTGCTTTAGATTTATGCTAAGACAGCTTCCAAATTGCCCTCCTTCAAAACTCAAACTCGCTCCAGGAAGTGTGGATTAGTGGACCAAAAGCTTATTAACTCACTTCTCTTTCTTGTATCCACTGTCTTAAAAACAACCAAACCTTAATCAGCAGCTGAACTAGACCTTCAGATTTTCTGCGTCAATTGATTACACTTTATTAGAATAATGGGATTAAATCAAGCTTCATTAAAAAGAATTCCCTTTGCATGAATCCCTGCTTCTGAAGACCTTTCCAGCATCAGTGTTTGCAATGATACTCCAGGTATAGGGCACTGTTCCTTCTAACAGTTTTCTCTCTATGAATTAGCAATCAATATACTGTCTTCATTTCCCGCACATAAAGGCCATACAATCACTGTATATTTGACTAGAAAACAGAATGTGTGTTTATACAATGAGAACTATAAAAGTTTGTATTTGAATTAGACAATATATTGTATATTTGAATAAGTTATACAGAAGATTTTCTTACAGGAATCATATTAGCTATTTTAGAGCAAGGAAATGCGTCTTCCTAAATATATTCGGAGTCCTCTAAGAAACACTGGAATTCGTCCCTTTTTGGAAGGAAGAAGCAAATCTCTGTATAAATCTGTATAATCTCTGTCTCTAAGACAGAACTAGGAAAAAAAATCTCAGTCTACAATCTCAGTAATCTCAATTCAGAGACTACTAGACAGTAGTCTGTTTTCTCACTTTTATTCATGCATTCTTTACAACTTGATTTTGAGACATTGATTTGATTATTTGTCAGTAATCCAAAACATATGCCCTACAAGTTAAAAAGAAAAGACTGGAGCTTCTAGTTGTTCTGAGTTTGTGATTTCTGGCTCTGGTGGGGCTTTTTGGGAAGGGGGGGAATGTTGTGAATGTTTGAACCTTATTAGTTTCTAAGGAAGAAAATACAAAATATACAGGAAAAAGTCCCCTGAGAAAGCATTGTAAATGCCTTAGTTATAACAAATCAACAGCACAAGATTAAAAATGCTGTGTAAGTGAAGAACTTAATTTCTTGCTGCATTTTAATGCATAGTCCCAAGCACCATAGTATGCAAAAGGTTGAATACATTCATCACAAACATTTCTGTTTTCTCTTTTTACACCAATGAGAAATTACAAGATTACCAATGACCTTCCTACCAATGAAGCACCATAATTATGGTCATTTGTTATACAACAGAGATGAATGGATAGAATTTACATAGAATAAAAATATTATTTAACAGCTGTTATTGATGTGTGAAGTGTAATCCTAATTTATTTAAATGCTATAAATATATTGGTAATGTATTCTTTTCAAATTAACCTCATGAACCTTATACTGGCAAAACTTCAATTAATATTGCACTAAAATCCATTTTCTCATGTTGTGGGGAATATTGCACGGGTAAAAATTTACAGCTGCAATGGCACTGCGCTATCTACAAGTTCTTGTTTGATTTTTTGAGTCCTTGGTTCAAACTTGTGGTATTGGAATTATTAAAACAAAAAATCCTTTAAATTAAAATCATGCCAAACGTACTTTTACAAACCCAGTTTTCTTTTCCTGTTATTTAAACATACAATAATGGTTTCTGAATGAGTTGCCAAACATTATTTAGCAGGTCTGTTTTTAGATACTGTATTCTACTATATTCCAAGACCTTTTGTACATTTAAGGGGCTTGAGAATGAAATAAAAGAGAGGAAAAGAAAAAGAACCATTCAGGGCATTTTTAACTCAGTTCTTTCTGGTTTGTATACTGTAATGTTGCATCTTAAGAGAACAACAGGATGTGCTGAATTGTTGCAGCTTTTGATTAATTTAGAGACACAGGCGGATGTTTGTGTGTGTGTGTATATAATACTTTTAGGTTTATCTCTTTTGTATTCTGTCCATCTGCCCCTAAGCTGTCATTATTCCATGTTCATCGACAGAAGAGTTATAGTTTGCAAAAACCTATCAGGTAGGCTGGACACCAGATAATTGAGGTGATGATCAGTGCTAGCAAAAGACAATTGATAGTGATAGTGTCAGAGGCTGTACCTAACAAGATCTGCACCCTCTGTCTCCTTTAGCCTTTCTTTGGAATGGACAGAATATGGAATAACATGGACATGTCTGATGTGCATCAATAGATAGGATGGCAGTGCATAATACTTCTTGGAACTGCAATATGATGGTTGTATCTTTTGACATTGCAGCAGGTTATTAAATAGAAATGTGAACTATTAAGAGATGATCTTGACTCTCAATACATTTTTATCAAAGTCAAAAAATAGTTGACACCATCGAGTGGTTCCACTGTGAAGGAGTAGGAACAATCTGGCATTGCAGGAAAGTCAAGTATTGTAATTGCCCCATTCTTGAAGAGGAAGGCAGACCTCAAACCGTAGATGTTTCACAGAAGCAGAAGTAATTAACAAATGTAAACATGCATGCTTCTACCAGAGTATATATAAATAGTTAGCATTTCAATTTCATGTGTAAGGCTACTGGTGAATTAACCATGAATGTATGAACTGGAGAGGACACAAAGCAGAACCTCACGCTGTAACAGTCCCAAGCTTCAAAGTTAGTTGATCCAGGTTCAGACTGGGAATACGTCCTCTTCTCACATGCAGCTGATCCAGGAGGGTACGTCAAAACACACAGACATCTCCCTGGTTCTGATTCAGAGGGAAAGCAGCTTTCATAGCTTGACCCTGTCTCTGAGGATATTAGTATCTGAAATATTATTCCCTGCAATTATAAAACCAAATGGATGACACTAAACTATGGGAATGTGTTTAAATCTCCTTCTGCCAAAAGCATCTCATTCTCTTTTACCATTTTGGATTACTGTTTATTTTTCTGGACATTTAAAAACATAATTTTCCTTCCTGACTTTTAAAAAATGACATCTTTATTTCAACCCAAATGTTTCGTTCCTGCGGTCGACTCTGTGACACTACCTCCTGCAGAGCTTTTTAACATTTTCACAAAACGGATGAGATCTTGCATACATGACCCATTCAGACAATTCCAAGTGACACAATATTGCACAGCTACATATTTTCAATTATAAAGGAAGGGTTAGCGTGGGCAGCTTGCAGTAGGATTTATCCTCTTATGCCCATCTGTAATGTATGCAAGAAAGCCATAGCTTTGCATGGCTATTAAACACCCTATAGTCTATATAAAAACATGCAAAGTTGAGGCTTAATAGCAATAAAATATTATGGGTACTGCCCTCACTCATGGCTGAATGAGCATGTCCCTTGATTGGGTAATTGGCAAACTACACACTGTAACACACTCATGAATAGTCATGCTTTTTCATTACCGTGAACAATAGGTTGCTTAACTGTATAACTCTCTGCTTTCCAAAATGCCTTTGCATTGGTCGCAGAGGCTCTTCCTCCCCACGCAAGCTATTACTTCCTGAGAGTCCTGCATTCTTCTTCCCAGCAGTGTGCTCGCAAAGCCATTACATGCTTGCTCAGTGGCACTGAGGCTCTACTGTCTTTTATTTTTCCCTGAGGCCGGTAGCCTTTGGGAGGGACTAAGACACATTAATAGAACAGATCTGCTCCCTAATTCATGGCATTTCAGAGAGACCTTTGAATATATTGGGCTTCAGTTGAATTAATGTCATTTCAGTCAGGACAGTAAGTTTACTGTAGTTTGTCAACTATCATTCATTTAGAAAGTCCAGTAATTTAATGTGTAGCAGAGGGCAGCGGAGATGGAAGATGGACCTGAATGAATGATGTGTGATTTTTAAAAAAACGTGCGTGTAGCCACATGGGAAAGCATCATTCAGTTGATCAGAGCACAGTGGAAATACATTCATGAAGTGGGGCTGATATCTGCAATAAAACCAGCCTTAGTCAGCATAACCAGTAACACCTGGACCCCCCTCCTTCTCCCCCAGCTTCTGAGAGGTGAGGTCTGTCCCTTTAATGTAGGAAATTGATTGATTTATATCTGCGTGATAGATAGAACGATTGTCAACGGAATTACACTGAATTATGGTGACACTGCTTCTGCTCCACAAGCCACTCCCCATATGTCCTATAACTCAAAAGCAGAATGACAATAATACTATCTATGAAATTTATATTCATGATTATAAATTAATTCTTTTTGGCCAGACCAGCAGCGGCAGCAGCCTGGCTTTGCAATTTCCAAACAGCATTTATGGCATTGGCTTGGGAATACTATCTATCAAGCTTGGTGACAAATGTGGTAGATGATGGTCTTTCCCGCCGCTGGCTCAAACATCCAGTTGTGTTATAGGGGGAAAGAAAATGCTATAAAATAACAGGCATCCTTGAGCGGCAATTTCTGACCAGTGTTCCCAGCCTAACATCAAGCTGCACAAGTCTTCTTTAAAATGAATACTTCTTAGGAGAGAAACATGGAAACCAGGCTGTATTCCCATGTGGAGAGGAAAGAGCCAGAGGTAGTATGAAATAGTTGTTGGAAGCTGGAGAGGCTGCAGCCCAGCGTAGGAGCACCTGCTGTCTTCGGGGAAATTCAGCCTCTAATCTGGGCCTGTAATCCGCATGTTGAACCCTTTTCAGCAGTAGAGCGGAAGAAGTACTGGGCCTTTTCTGCAGACTGTTGGCTATAATTTTTTTAATTTTATGTGAAATACCTTAAAAATGGAAAAAATAAGAACCGGGAGAACAAAGTAACATCTTAAAGCTCTGCTAGTAGGAGTGAAAATCTTGAAGGTGTGCTGTTGGCAGATCTTGATCTCACAGTGATGGCAGACCAGTAGAAGTGCAATGAAAGCAGCAGAGCAGTCAGTGGCTGACTTACACCAGGGATGTGAGAGGTGCAGAGTCACCTTACGGATATTTTGTATAGCCTTGAAATGCCAGCAGTGCCCTTTGGAGGTGCTTTTTACATTCTGGTAGCTACTAGTTGGCACATGGCTACAGAATGAAACCCACTGCCAGCCAGTTGTAGCGCAGCGTTAGGCTTTCTGTGTTTTCTTTCCAAATGAGCCTTCTTTGCAATAGTGAAGGCCGTGGTGTGGCAAAGGCTGGTAACCAGGATGCAGCTTCATCCCATGCGCTTTCTTTCCCAGATCACACCAAATGCAAGATTTTGATTCAGACGAGTTCCCCGGGCATTTTGCAAATACTGAAGATCTTTTCCCCCCGTTAGCTTATCAGCTACCCCAAACCAAACTTTTAGCCTGAAAATTCACCTAACACACCATTCAGCAAGTCTCTCCTGTAGAATTTGTAACTAGTGCCATCACGTTAGTCAATCATATAAACCATCCGATCAGCAGAAACACCACCACCTGCCATACACAAGCAGCATGAGTAACATACCATCGACTGAAACATTACAGCTGTACAGAAGAGATCTGCTGGCCAAGAGTGATTAGCTGATGATGGGTGATAGAAATGAGGAATAATGATTACATTTGTGTGCAGACGCTTGTTATGTTGACGAGCAACGTATGAACAGAAATGTGGTGCAAGATGATGCGTAAGTTACTTCTTTGGAAATACTCAGCTGTAATAATTGCTTTTTTGCTTTAGAAAAGACATCCTTTGCAAAAGTGCCTAGCTGTTAGTATTGCTTCCCTTCATTCATGTGTTGTTAGCCTGAAGAACTGCTAGAACTTATTGAAGTTGGCTGGCTCTCGCTGAGTTTTTCAGGTTAGGTTTTTTTTCAGGTGAGGACCAATAAACATGTGAAGTGTCACATACAGATGTGCTGAGCAGTTTGCACTTTCACTCACAGGATCAGCAGGGTTGGCTCCAAGCACTGCCTGGTGCCTGCTGCTTTTCATCTCCTGTCTGGGGAGTGAGGTCCAGGAACCAAACCGTTGCTGAAACTGTTATCGTCTGTGAGATCAGCTCTGAGATCTTTGCTTCTCTTCACCTTAGGTACTCCGAGGGCAAGGGGAGCATTTTACCGTGACCTCTTGCCACCTGCTGTCATGAGAAAGAGGGGCTGTTTGCAAGGCTATGACTTTCCTAATAGCTCTCTGGCACCTTTCAGCTAGTGTAGCCCACCTTACCTGCTCTTGCATGGGTTGCTATGGCATCAGCAGTCACTGTTGTCCATTTGTACAAAGCTTTACTAATGGCAATGACATGCTTTCAGACAAGAGTCCCTCTGTGTAAAACGGGTTGTTGTGGCAAAGGGCCATGTTACCATTGTGACCCCATTAATGTGTTGGTCTCGGGGGAGTAGGACAGTGAGAAGCTCTTCAACAAGGCACTGAATTATCTTGAGCGTTACAAATAGCAGGGGATTCCTGCCGTTGTCCTGGTTATAAACACAAGGTTGCGGGAGCAGCTTCAGGTGAGACCGGTCCCATTGAGCTCTGCCTTTGCACTCCTGCCTGATTCACCTCCTCTGCTTTCTCACTCCAGCTAGGTGAGCTGGCTTCCAGCTCTCCATTACAGCCCTTTTCTACCCTGGATTTTCTTGCCTGGATTTATTTCCTTCTTAACTCTCCCTTCTGAAATATAGGAAGACCTGCAGTGCAGCCCTATGTATAAAGATACTTTGGGAAAGTTGGGATCCAGTAAAAATTCCAGTTCATTTCCTCTCTGCTGCCTCCCCTTACTATCAGTAATAACCTGCCTATGTTACCTGTGCTTTCCCTACTCTCTATTTATCGCTTTCATACCCCACTGCCATTCTGTCCAGCCCAACTTTCTCCTCTCCCATCATCTAAATGCTTTTCCACCACCCTTCTATGTAAATTCTGGCTTAGACTTTGTTATAGTAACAGAAATGCATGTTTATTACACTGTAAGTCTCCAACATAGTGAAATCTATTAATCGAAAAGGTTTTTCCATCCGTTCCAAGTGAACGGAGATGCAGCTGTATGGAATATAACTATGGTGCTTGAAAATCTATATAGACAGCAGCCTGGAGAGAAAGCAAGATTGTTCATTTACATAGTTTGTGGTCTTATTTAGAAATTCAAGGTAAAAGATGGGCCCATCTTAAGGCATCACAGGAGTAGATTCCATTTGATTACAAGTAGTGTGCATTCTTAAAAGGCCAGGTGGGAGTCAATGGTATTGCTAGGAGTGCAGACTAAGAATGGGGTTAATTCCTACTTAGGCCAGCTTTGAAATACTTTTTTGTATAAATCCAGAATGACACTGAGGGACAAAAGAGCCTACTGAACAGAAGTACAAGCAAACCTAAGCCTGTGATTTGGGAAGAAATTAAATAAACTCAAGCCCCAGACAGGTTGCCATGTTCTGAGGGCAGCCCAAGGATGCTCGCCAAAGGTCTGTGGCCACACAGGAGACTAATCCTTTCTCTGGTTGTAAGTAGATCCCTTCCAAAAAAAATGTGTTCCTTGGCTGTGGATCTGCATTTTGACTGTATGATGAATCAGACATAAACTATCACGGGGTTTGAGGAGCTCATTATTCTGAGCACTTCACTTGCTGTTCTCCACGGCTAGCTATCACAGCCTGGAAGAGTTTCTGCTGACTCGTCTCTTCCAGCCTTTAAGACAAAATCCTGACCTTGTGCAGCGTACTTAATTGTGCCGGGGCTCAGTGGAGACCTCGGCAGCAGAAGTTCCACAGAGTAATCCTTCACTTCCACACCTGCAGCACTGGTAGGAGTTATTGAAGTCTGCTGAAGGGAAAAATAGATTTAGATCCTTTATCTAAATGAAATATCCTAACGCTGGTAGTTCCAAAATCAAGCACAAATATTAATCTAATGGAAGGTAGAAACTGTAGTGTGTTAGTTGTTCTAAAATTGAAGAGTGGGAATTAGAAACATAGTAAGTCATCAAGACCATGGCTCTGCCAAGAGGCTGCTTGGATGTTACACTATGAGTAGAGGAGTATTTTCAAAATTACTAATTTATGAATAGTCACTAGGTGGAATTGGATGTGAAACACATGGCCTTTTTTATCAAAAGGGACAACTTTATTCTGTGTATTTACTTTGCCTTTCCCCCCATACATCTCTGATCAAGCACTGAGGAATAGGAGTATCATTAAAATAGAAAAGACTAATAATGAAAATTAATAGCTTGTTATTTGTGAACCTTGATTTTAGTGTTTCTAATCCCTTTCATCTTAACCAATTCCCTGGAACTGAAAGGAAGAGCTACTGCCCCATGCTTGTATTTATGGCAGTTTCACAATCTCTAAGGATCATCAGTGGAAAAAAAACATAACAAGCTGGGTATTATGTTGCCTGAAAGTATCAGTAAATTTGAGAGTTTACTTCATCTATATTTTCTGTTCCTTGTTTTCTAATTTTAGACTTTCTGGAAGAAAAATAGGTATTGCATGATACATACTACATGATGGTTATGTGGTTCTTGGTTTGGAATATTTTCCATAAATCTTCTAGGAAAATAAAATGGCAAGAACTCCCAAAAGCTTGTGGTTAGGCACAAAAATGGCAGCAAACCCAGATCCAATTCCTTCCGGGGAAGAAGAGCTGCCGATAGCTTTTGTGTGTCTGCTGTGATGGCGTATTAGTGATGGGAGCTGGACAACCAGATTTTAGCAGATCCATTGGAGGATCTTACAACCACAGGCTTCAGGGAGCAGTTTTGCTTTCTGTGTCTGCAAACAATGGTGCAAAAGTGTGAAAATAGGAGAAATATTGTAATTCTAGAGACTGACAGCTTTGAGGAAAGCATGGGGCAGATGACCCTGCAGATGACTGCTACCTGTTCAGAAACTGAATAAGCCCTGGAAAGACAACAGGAGGAGAAATGTCTTCAGGCTTCCCCAGGGAGGCTGAGGATTGAGGATTTAGTCTTTGCTACTGGCTGGTTAGCAGCTGACAGTATTCTGCCCTGCTGGTGCAGGATTTGGGTCACGGGCCACCTTGGGGAGGTGGCTGGATTTCGTCTAAACTGCTCCCTGCTGCTTACTGTCTCCCTCCCCACCCTCCCTGACTGACCCACCAGTCCTTTCCCCATCCATAACCAGGGCTGGTTACTCTTCCTGAAAGAGCATCTGTGCCATGTTCCCCAAACCTCGCTGTGGCTGGGTCGCATCCTGCACAGCCTCCAGGTACAGTCGTCTGCAGTGTTGCTCACTCTGTGCCATGACAGAACTCACTCTCTTTACCTTCTGGGCATCTCCGCATAGAGTAGGGACAAGCCAGAAAAATCAGTGTGAAAAAATATTTATTTATTTAAGTAAAATGGGACCACAATAATTTTAGATGTGAAACTACGGAGGTGGATGGAATTCCAGCCAGAATGAATCTAGCTATTGATCTGTAAAACAGGTGGTAAAAATACTGATGAAATTTGAAGAATATTAATGAAACTATGGAAAACAGAAGCATCCTTAAATAGAGCTCTTCTGGGCTGTCTACAGTTTTAATGGAATTTATTTTTCAAATTTAATTGAAAAAATTCATCCCCCTGCTGAAATTCCAACTTGCCAACTCTCAACCCCAGGTGGATTTTTATAGCCAAGATCTAAACCCCTGAAAAATAGCGGTGTACAGTATAATGGAAATGCTGACACAACCTACATTACAGCTGCACGAATTGTGCCAGTATAGTTTATGGAGAGCACATTTTGGTTTTGTCAGGTTTTTAAACACAGGCTGTTGTAAATTTGAAAGAAGACTGTCTTGTTAAAGCTTTAAGACTGTACATATTAGCAGAGATGGGTCTGAACCAAAATATCCCCTTTCAGATACCTTCCTGAACTTTGGGAGAACTGGCAACCTCACCTGAACATCACAGTGCCATCGTTATCCTCTTTTGTCTTACTAGGAGGAATTAGTTCTGTTATGAAATACAGCCCCTAGGGGCAAACACAAAGCAGGAGGCTGTTCCCCTCCAAGAAACAAGCTGGATAGAAAAAGTTTGTGAGGAGAAACAGAAGTGCAGTTCACGCTGCACAAATTCATCCAGGTCAGCAACAGGGTCAGGATTAGGCTCCCAGTCCATTGAAAGGGCAGTTCTAGCCCAGCAGTTAAAATTACGCTGTCACCTAAAGTCTAATGCCTATGGCAGGTAAATATTTATCTGTACAAATTGCTCTGAAATGAAGGTGTTTACAGACTGAAGCCATAGCTGTGATTCAGAAAATTAAGTATTCTGTCTTTAATAAGTGCCTGTGGCAGAAGTTGAATTTAGGCTGAAAACCTGTTCTCAGTAGCTTTTGGGAAAGTTTATCCTGAACTCATAAAAATGAAGTCATTGTAGAAATGCAGATAAAAACTAAATGTCACCACTTGGGCCCCAGTGTAATTTGATTCATAACATCAGCAGGATGTCTCTCTAGTACAACTAGAAAGGTGGCACCTTTCTAAAGTATATGAAAGCTGGCTTATATATGCATAAATTAACCCAGAAGAAAGTAAAGAGGAAAAATCTATTTAAATCTGCATTAATCTTTTATTGGCTTTTCCACTTCTCATAAACAGTTTGTAACCATACATATATCATCATACCAAACATCATGTATAACTTCTCACTCAATAATCCAATTGATATCAAGGTGATATATTCAGTAGCAACAGTTCTTAAATGGGCCATTTTATAACCTAGGCAAAGGTTAATCATCCTTAGCTTCTTAAGTGTGATCTTAACAGTACTGCTCATGCTTACCAGTGAATTTCAAGCAGTGCTGTGGTTTATAGTTAATTAGGAGACAGATTCTTCACTGGTGTTGAAAGGAAAGCCATGATGTTAAAATATTATTAGTAGTGCTGGGTGCCCTATTTTTGGGTGCTCAGCCGTGACACAGAGGACCCTCACTGTCAGAAGCCAAGGTCTCAGCATTTTCTGATTATCAGTCTCTTTAAAGAGATGTCACACTGAGAACCCAGGAGTTGAGGACATTAGAACCACTTGTCATTTTTGTTACAGTTGGCTTTGTTCAAGTCTTCTTGTAGCCTGTCAAAAGTCAATCAGCAAGAAGACAAAACAAGACATCACTCTCCATCAGATTCATATTCACAGTGAAGCAGAACATCTGACCTGGTGGCACCAGAGTGACACCGTCAGCAAGATCAGCATACTGGTGTGGTGGCCACACCAAAGGCTTCCATCATGCCTTAAGCATCCTGGAAATAAAGTGGTGACGCAGCTAAATTTAATCTCTCTGATCCCTCTTGAGAACCTCTCTTCTTCAAGCTATTCCCACCTAGACAAAAAGATTTTGTCTCACTGAACCTATTTATTGACCGCAGCTGTCACCCCTGCTCTGACCAGTGACCTTATCTGAATATTCAAATCTATTGTAGATCACAAGTTCAAATGATTTTCTTACCCTTTGAAAGCCCTGTTTTCATAGTGAGCTGATTGCAAATGACAATATTATAAGGGGTGTAATTGAGATTCTACAAACAATTTGCACCTCAGATTTACAAAAATAATATATACGGAAGTGTGAACGCTGCTGACATTTCCTTCCCCCACCAGACCGTTGAGTTGATCCTGTTTGTGGAAACAAGTATGTCCCCTACAGGTACCGAAAGACACATTGTGCAGAAGGATTTGAGAGGGACTTGCCGAATCTGCTGCTGCAGCATACAAACCACTGATTCCAAATCATCCTCTCGGCACGGGTGGGAATCAAGGCCACAGACGGAACTGGCCACTCACCTTCCTTCCAGGAGGGTAACATGTGCCGTGAAGGGCAAGCACAAGCTTGCACCACGCTGGGAGCATCCCAAGCTCAAAGTCTATATGCTATCTGCCTTAAACCCAAGCCAATACTGAAACTCAGCTTTCTTCCTTCCCTGAGCACCAGTGGCTTCCCTCAGAAGGGAACCTCCAAGAGATGGGGATTTCTGTGCAGTGTCTGTAATGTGAGCCGAAGAGCTGCAAACTCAGCAAGCAGAAATGTCCACAAACCGTTCTAGTTACTCTCCAGTTTCATGGTATTTGTTTGACTGAAAAATACTCTGTGCGTCATTTAAGTTTTTTCCTCTAAAGAGGATTCTTTTCTTATTTTATTGCTACTTTTTTCTAGAAGAAAAAATTTTTCTAGCATTTTAAAAATATTTGAGATCGGGTTGTTAGAAGCAAGGATGCTATATAAAAGTGTTAACTTTTACCCTAACTTAATTCTTCTTTTCATTCCCTCTTCTGTTTTTTATAGCATTCCCCATTTCTATTTTGACTGTACATCCATGATTTTTTTTCCTTCTTTCTTCTCCGATATTTTTTCACAAATAGCAGAAGGCAAACTTAATAATATTGAACTTAAACCTTAATCTGAATGACTTCAAAATTGCCAGAATTAACTGATCCTAATAAGAATTTCTGTAGAATCCCCATATCTCAAGTGGTTCTCATCTAGCTGTCTGCCTGTCCATCCATCATGCCATTGACTTAGTCATCATGCTTAAAGATAGTGTGTATTTGCTCTTTTAAAGAATAACGAATCAATGGACTCAGAAGAACTAGAATATCAAGACAGATTAAATTGGACCGAGGTGTACACGATATTTATAATGAAACTGAAACTCACAGAAAACTCAGCTTGCTCAGACTTCTGTAATACAGCATGAATCTGTCCAAGTCTGTTCAGAGTCTGCTGAGATTCATGAACCTCACAGACCACATCAGCATACCCTCAGCTGAGATCAGGAAGCACATTGCAAGGAAGCAGATTTTGAAATTCTATGCCATATCAGTGAAGAAAAAGGTGAAGTATTATGAAATCAGGAACTTCAAAGCCATACAACTGAAAAGCAAATAGAGGCTGTGGGTGAGAAATTCAGCAAGATAACTCCCTTTAGTTTCATAATACCTTTGAAAGTCTTTTATTAAAAACATAAGGAAAGACTACCCAATCTGAATGTCCAGCAGATACCAGATGTGCAGCCTGATGATTTGTGGTGATCTGTTCAGCGGGAGGAGTCGGTAGTCATCCACCTTTGCTGGTGTGAAGGATGTTCTCATGAGGAAAGCACTGACACAGAAATCCCAAATCTCTAGACTCCACCTTTCACAGACATCATGCAAAACTGTATGGAAATCTTTTACGGGGCCTGATTTTCAGAGGTGAGGAGTACTGCATCTTCTGTTGATGTTGGTTGGAAACAGCAGCAGAACTTCAGAGCTTTTCTAACATGTGGTCTTTTAACTTTCCTGTCCCTCAGTTTACCCACCTATTAGAGTCGCCCTGATAATAGTTCCCGGTGATATTTATTCTTACATACATTATTATGAACCGTCCAGTGTGGAATATAAGGCTTAAGTGCAGCCACGTTCATAAAGCCTTTGGAGATCATTACATGGATGGTGATACAGAAGCGCAGAGTATTGTTGTAAATTTGAATTTTCTGCCGTATGTTTTCTAAATGCCAATATAAATAGCGCAGGAAATAATAAAACGAATAAAACACACGACTTCATTCTAGTTCCATTTGGAAAGACAGGGTGTGAAATGAAGAGTTCTGTTCTCCAGGTGGTGATCTCCATGCATAGTATAGTGTTTGTCCTGAATTTCATTGCTTTAGAAAAAAGTCATGAAAAGTCTTGATTTAGTTGGCGTTTAATGTGTTTTTTATATAACTTCTGTGATATAATCAGTTACCGAGGGAATCGATGAGGAAACTTAAAGAGCAGTAAAAGCTTCAGCTATTGCTCTCTCTGCCCAGCCATTGGCTTGCTGGGTACACAAACCCCAAAAATCCCAGGTCACATATACCTGCCGCCTGCGTTGCTGCCCGCGCGGCTGCGGCACAGTCCAGCACCCTCCCGCCGGAGCCGTCGCCAGCCAACCCGTGGCCGGCGGAGACAGTCGGTGAGCTGGGGCAGCGAGACAGCGCGGGCGGCTGTAAATCACCTTGCCTTTCTGCATAGCTGGGAATAGTAATGCACAAGCCATAGGCAAGTATATTAATGTCTCCAGCTATCCATAAATGAAAAATCATGTACGGCAACATTCTCTTTATTGTTATTCCAACAGAGGGCTTTTTCCTTTTTTTTTTTTTTTATTAGAGCCTCTGTTTTATTTTTTGAAAAACATTTTATCCACTCAAAGCTTTCTGTCCGCTTTGGCACATGAACATTCTTTCCCATAAATAAAACCTAGTCTCTTTTACATGGATTGAGTGGCTCTGTATTTATAAAATGATAGCATTAAATTACCCAGACTCTTAATGGACATTGAGAAGAAAGTCACAGGGCCAACGATTTCACCAAACTCAGGCAGTCACCTACAATCCTGAGAAACCGTAGCCACATTGAAACCTAAGATGAAGAATGTTGGCAACATTTTAAATTAAGTGTTTTTAATATGCTTAACCATGCATTTAATTTAAGCTTAATGAGACAGTTATTGTATGCTGACTAAATACCATGAGGTTATTAAAAACATATTTACAGAGATTAACAATGATGTAATAGATACATATTTATGCCATCATTGGTAAAGCGCTAATACTACGTTTTTAATTAATTGGCATGTACTCAATATACAGTGGGTCTCTGGAGATATTTATTATATTTGGTTTATGTTGATGAAACACCAACTGGTTTAATGAGGGTTAATTGATCTAGCTAACTATTAAAATACACTTTTCTTATTCTGTGGTTATCAGGGCTTAAATCAACGTAACATTCAAGCAACTGGAATTCAGTATGTGCTTAACAGGCATGGGATAATTCACATTCTTATAGGTGAATGGGGGCTTGAATGGTCTGTTGAGTGGAGAGCAATTAAATTTTCCAAGAAATATCAGAATAATAAATGAAATTGAAAAAAAAATAATTGTAGAAATACCAAGCAATATGTAGGGCATAAGAAGTGAAAGGCCAAAGGGCTTCTGCCATGCAGCAGGCCTTCAGATTTCCTCTCTGGCTTTTGGTACTGTCTCAGATCTGGTCAACTGATTGAGAGTTACTGTTGGTCTAGTTATACTAACAGGGCATGTCTTCATGCTGAGATTAATTCACACTGCTTCTGATCGCATTGCAATAAATGAAAGTTTGTGATGGCCATGATTGGACCCCAAATATGTACTGAATAGCCAGCTGGTGAGGTTAATTTAACATGCAGTATCTGTTTTGATAAGTCTAAATGATGTGCAATATGCTTACCACAGACACCTAATTTTACATGCTGCTGGAACGTGTGTGTGCCTAATGGAAAATCTACGAGCATTTTTGGAGTGGTTAAAACACACTTTCCACTGGTTTTAATTTAATTTTACTTTTTTATGAAGAATCTTATAGAAAGGGCATAGTGAAAAAGCAATGAAGACCAAATTGCTGTACATGAAGTTTCATTTCTGGAGAGCCAGAGAGATTAATTCACTTGGCTGTGACTTGTTCATTACTACCCCAAGCTAACAAAAAAAAAGAAATATCACAGAGAGCAGCTCCTCTCTTCCATAGGTCGTAACAGTGTCCTGATCACAGCAGTGCAGGTCTACAGAAGAGGAAAATACTCTGGTTAATACTCTGACAATGCCGTACCCACACAGAGCAAATTATTCTGATGCTGCAGTTTTGTTTACTGATTCCGATATGATTGTTTTTCTGGCCCTTATTTTATTTTATTATATTGTATCTGGACAAGGGGCTCATTTTTCAAAGTGTTTCTAAGACTCATATGAGGATGTGGCACATCACTAACCAGGAAGGAGTCTTTCGCCCGAGACTGCTGAATCACTGGGTGTCTGTGTGGCTTTCTGATCCATACTGCCAGGGAAGGGTGTACAAGTGTATATGTGTGTGCTGGCGGGAAGAATCAAGGAAAACAGAAGAAGGACCCTTTGTTGAGGTGCTTCAGGGAGATGAGATTGGTTCATTTGTTTTTTCAAGCTCCAGAAGCTCTCACAATACCAGAACCATTATGGTAACAACTCTCATTTTTCGTGATCTGCTTCCAGTTGCAGGTCTGAGGCTTTCACTGCACCTCACAGCTTTCATACCGGCAGCCAGAAAAAGGAAAGGCACTACATAGGCATTGGGTTGTGCTCGGGCAGACATAGGGCTCAGGAATATTCTTGCCGCAAGCAAGAATCACTGTCATTACCCTTGGTCCATGGGGAAGGAAGTGATAGCACAGGACGGCTACATAGGCATGGAGGTTTCTTGAGGTATCTGTTGCTGGGAACCATCGCTCTATAGGAACTGGAGCTTAGTGGTTTCTGTCCATCATCAATGGGTGGGTGGCAAAATCCTGTCATTGTTTTCTTGCCTTTCATAAGGTCTATTGACCTTCAACACCAGATTTTTTTTTTCAAAATATTAAATATTGACCAATCGGTACAATCAAGATCCTAAGCATATCTTCATCAAGGCTTGAATCCAAAGAACTCTTGTGGATCATTATATGTAACTCATGCCAGTGGTAAAATTTAGATCCAGATCAAGCTTTGGACTTTAAAAAAGTTAACATTTCAGGATTTGGTCTGGATTTTTAGTTCAAGTGCATCTCTAAGAAGGATAAAAATAATGATGATGATAAGGAGGTTGAATTATTCTCCGTTGCATTGTCCATGAGGGTGAAAGAGGCCTATAAAAGATCAAAGGTGATACCCTGACACAGGGAAATTAATAAAAATATTATACTAGGCCTTCGTTTGATACTTAGCTTGTCTGTAACAGTTTACAGCAGAACTTCATAGCATCCATTTATATTGCTTAAATATTTTAATGATTCTGAATTCTTCATTGAACCTTTTTTAGAGGGAAAAATGTTAACTCTTAATAAGTGACATGGCATTTTATTCTGAATCAAAAGCCTTTTCTTTGAAAATGACTTAATTAACATTTCCAGGTTCATAACATTTTCATTTATTCCTCTTTTTTGTTTTTAAATGGTTTTTTAAGTTTTCCAGTGATAGTGATAGAGGTTTCCTAATGTATTAAAAAAACACAGAGTGTGCCCAGTGGGATCTGCAATCTGATTAGCTTTCAGTTTGAAGCTGAAGGAGGAGATTAAGCAGAGAAGGACTGCTGTGCTATTAAAAAGAAAACCTGATTTCTTTTAGCCATTAGCCAATAAAATGAGTACAGCTGTCAGCAGAATGGCTAAATATATTACATAGCGAGATTATCAGGTAAATATTTGAAAACTGTGCAACTTTTTGAATGTGGGATAAGCTAAATTCTGCTCTTAGGGATGACTTTTAAAGCTGGAGTCACGCTACTGTAAACCACAGGTTTTGGTATTCTCTTTGAAGAGCCTCTTTGTACTGTGTTTCATCCAGCTCTCAGCACAATAGGGTCTGGTCCTTGACTAAAGCTCTAAGTTGTTGCCACAGTAAATAACAAAAATAAAATTCTAATCCCACTGAAGTCGCATGAAGCAGCTCCAAATTTATATCTGGAATTTAGTGCAATGTGACTTCACTCTGGTGATTTACCTCTGTATACCAGTTTCCCCCTAAAGACTTCACAAAGTCTTTCCAAATAGTGGTAATATTGCTGCTCTCCATTTTGTCCATTTTCCTGTTCTGATGTGCCTCTAAACATTATAAGTGGTAAAAGCTACAATGTCCCGTATAAAAAATGACAGGTATCCAGCTCATATTTCCAGTCTTAGATTTTCCAGTGTTTTGGATACACTTCAAGAAGCAAAGGATCCAAAAAGCAGCTTCTGTAATGTTTTCCATGAAGGTAGAATGTAGTTTTAGGGAGAGAGAATAGATGGGTCTTCTGAACTAGATACATGCTTTTCGAAGTCTTACCAACCCATCAGTTTCTCACATTTCTTGAGAGCTAGACTTTTGTATACACACATTCAGAAGCCGTTGTGTCCCCTGCTGAAATCCATTCCCATCTAGAACATAGCAGCTATTTAACAGGGCCTATTTTATGAGGAAATGTTCAAGCAAAATGTCACAGAAAAACAATTTTCCCCCTGAAAAACAACTGCTTAGCTCAGACAGCATCATGTCAGAAATTAAATCAGAGTAACAAAGTGATGTATTTGATTAGAAACAAGGCGGTGTATGGTAGTCCTGAAAGAGGAAGGGTTAGTGCTAGATAAAGATGTAGTAGGGGCTGAGAGTTTCCAAATGCACTTTTAAAAAACAAAATATGTTTAAAACATCAAAAGGGTAATGCAGGTATTCAGACTGGGGAAGAAAGTAAGTATATGCAAGTATATACATATAAATATTTTTCTCATACACACAGAGCCATTCATGAATGCATACACATACATCTCCTGAGATGTAAATAACCACGTAAGCTGTGTAATATATCTTTTCTATACCTTTTGTAGCATTCATTTGACATGTTATATTTACATTTAGGCCCCAGCTCTGCACAACTTTGTGCACGTGCTTGATTTGATACATCTTTTCTGTTCATGTCTGCGTAGTTAAGTATGTGCTTAAGAATCGGGTCTCAAATCTGAAGGCAGTGGGACCATGCAGAGGTGAAAAGCAAAGTGACGGGAAGCAGATGTTTAAGTTCATCAGTATTAGCAAAGCTCCTAAAGTCTAAAGATAAGTGTGTGCTTAAAACCCATTGAGTTCAATAAGATTAAGGCTCAGAGCTGAAGTTAAGCATATGTTTTGGTGAACAGGGATGGACTGCTGTTGGATGCCACAGCACAAAAATTAAGCATATGTATAGTCTTAGCAGGCTTATAGCCTTTGATTGTAAAATCTTCTGGCAGGTTGTGTATTTATTTGTTTTCCTGTAAAGCATCCTTCTTTCATACAAAAACATTTACAAGCTGGAAATACAAAGAAAATAACATTAGTCTTATTTTATAATCAAGTGATTATGAGTAAGGGAAGACTGGCTCTGCCCATTCTGTATTAATTCTCCTTTTCCACTGCTTTTTTATCTTCACTGAGGAGTTCAAGGGTTAAGCCATCCCAACATGCCTCACTCTCAATTTATAAAACAGAAAATCTTCCATAAATCAAAAGTTACAAACAGACTTTGTAATGTCATAACTCTTGTGACGGCTTTCCTTTTGATTGATTCCTATACATACATTCTGTCTGATTACCATAATGTGTTCTTGTGGGACAATTCAAGCAGGGTAGAAGAAAGGCGCAAGGAAAGAAGTAAATAACAAATGGTCCTGACTCCTCCTCATCGAGAGTGATTTCAGTCCAATGTTCCATCATATCAACTGGGAAAGAGAGTCTTAGGGTTTAGGCAATCAATTACAGATATGTGTAGAGGCAGACACAATCATTTCACTGATTGTCACCAGTCTAGAGCAGTGACACAGGGAAGTGATCCATCAGTCTATTTCCACTGACAATCAGAGAAAGATGGCAGACACTTGTAGACTAACAGGCACCTGGATTGGCTGGCTTAGAAGATTGAAAAATAGCTGTATTTCAAACATATCTAAATACCTCTGTTCAAAGGTTTCATACATTCCTAGAAAACATTTAGAGCTATTACAGGAGTCGCTCATATTACGGTGGGTGGGGAGGAGAGTAAACCTGCTTTCAAGTGCATTAGAATAGATAGAATGAAGTAATCACGTTTAAGCCAGGAATATCAAAGTCCTTTCTGATTTGCCAGCTTTTATTTTCTTCTGCTTTAATGCTCTGTTTTTAATAGATAATCTATTTTTTATGCATCAGAAGCAAAAACCTGAAAATTAGCTCATCTGTGATCAGAAATTTAGCGTTAGATTTAGAGAGCATTTGCTGTATTGCTTAATGCTGCTTTTTCCTCAATATACAGGGTTTTATTTATATTCAAAATCACCACAGACCATCTGCAGCAGAGTGCAAAGCTCAGAGCGTGGTCAGTCCACCGGCCTAAGAAATCCCCTTTTCTGATAACCTTTATTTACGTTGTCAGAGCCCTACAGAAAAACAATCCCCACACTCACTGGGTCTTTAGTAGCCATCCGATTTCAGACTTTATAAATTTATTATTTTCTTCTCATATCAAATCTCTTTTAAAATCTGGAGCCAGCAGAGTAAGAGAAACCACATGCCAACTGGTCAAAGTAGAAACCGTGGAGCAGAGTCCCACGAGCTGTGGAAGGCCAGCTGCAAGCTCAGGACAAGCGTAGAAGCAGCAGCTCGTGGACCGGCTGCTGTCGACATCCGAGCGTTAGATGAGTAATGTTTTGGCGTTGTGAACTTCCCGGGCACATCTCTTGCCACTCCTCCCCTTGCAGCTCTTCACTCGGTAATTGAGAATCAAAAACTTACTGCCTGTGGCCAGAGAAACCGTGTTCTTCTCTGCAGCGCTCGCGTGTGGGTGTGCACCTCCCGCACCCCTTCTGCAGAGGGGCAGCCTCATCTTTACCCTGATTTGTGATCCTCACCTCCTTCCAAAATCTCCATTAGTGTTTGGTTTTTAAGGATGAACTTTGAAGGAAGGGCTGCTGTGCTTAGGTTAGGCAAAGGCAAATCTTCCCTGAAGGCACAGGTAAATTAATTAAGTGAAAATCCTGCCTCATGGCCAAAGCTTGGAGCGAGGTGCTGCTGGGTGAGGAAGAAGCCTTCCCCTGAGGCAGACGGAGTCGGGTTTTTCATGCTGTACCCCAAAAAAGGACGTATTTTTTGCAGCCCGGGGAATGAAGGAGGCTCACAGGCTCTCCAGGCATGTTTGGTCCTCCCACCTCTAAGCTTCTGTGGGAGGTGGCAATGCTCCCACAGGGCTTTCATTTTAGAGCAGCCTCTTTCATCTGCCTGATGGGTCGTGGTGGCATCCAGCATTTCCCTTGAGGCTCCCACCCCTAAAATGCCTCTGCTGCTCCCAGAGCCTTACACCCTGCTCCTCAGGTATGCCCTCCATGCCAGGAAGGGGAGCCAGTCTCATTCTGTGTCAGGGCATCCTCACCCCTCTCTCCGGCGAGACAGGACATGCCCAGCTCTGTATTTATGATATTTATTGATGTCCTGAGAGCTGTGTATAGCTGACTGGTTGTTTGAACCTTGATCCTGTCTTCCCAGCCCTCAAGTGCTCTGAACACATGAAAGCTTCCCATTTTGGTGTTTTTTTCAGGTGGAGAAGGCATGAAAACAAAATCTGGGAGCTTGCATTTAAAATGCACCCAGGCCCCCTCTCTAGGACATCGCTGACAAAGTTCTTGGATAACATTAGTCTGACGGCAAAATGTATAAAATAGAATTTATTATTAATTCATAAAGAGCTTTGATATCTATTGCTCTTCTCTTGTAATGATTTTTAATGTCATCATGGTTTTTAATTTTGCATGAAACCCATCGTCGTCTGTTTTCATTTGTTTGGTAAACCTTGTCTGTTTTATTAAGAAAATCCCAAGGCTTCTGTGGGTATTTGTGCAACAATAAGAATAAAGAAATGTTAATAGTAATTTGTTTCTAGCTCAATGCAACATTAATTTCAGCACCACATTCTGAGAATTTTATTTTTATAATTTCTCAACCTGGGGAAATATACTTAGCATTCCCGAAATCCAGTAATCCAAATGAAGAGTGAAAAATCTTCAGTGTCCTAAGATCTTGTACAAACCTTAACTTACCTTTTATTTACTATGTATGCTACTGCAAGCCAATATGAACCATAACTCCATTTAGATAATAATAATCAAATTATCCAAACCTGGGAGAACATGTTTTATAGATTTTGGTCTAAATTTAATACAAAAATGCAGTAGTCCTTGTTTGGAAGAGTTTATTAAGGGTTAGCAAAGAAAAAGCTTTTTCAATAGTCTATAACTCTCTAATGGCCTTTTTCAAATAAAATGGGAAAGAATTTGAAAAGAAACCTATATCAGTGAGCCGCAATTGTAACATTACAGTACAGGTCTATAAATCTTGACATGTTCAGAAGATTGCCTAAACCAGCAATACAATCTGTCCAAACCTCATTGTCTCCACGACCAGCCAGACTCATTTTAAGAAATGTATGTGGTCTTCAACCTAATTTTATCACCTTCATTTGTAAACTAGTCAATCAATCAAAGCATCCTGTGAGTCTAAATAGAAAAAGGAGTGCATTTTCATGCATTTCCAGACAGCACAGTCAAAAATTAATCTCCACTTGATCAGACATTCCTTGCCCTCATCTCAATAGACCATCATTAGGGTCAGCAATGTATATTAAAAATAGAGTTGCAGCGAACTGTTCGCCAGGGATTCTTTGCAAGCTACCTACTGCCAGATCAGTGAGCTCATGGCTCCCTAGGAGCCTGCAAGAGAAGACTGGGTTCATCCAGGGAAGAGCAGCCTAAAAATAAAGTTAAAAATGGGGAAAGGAGAATTGTCAAGAAATTCAGATGCTCCACCAGCTGTTTCTTGCACCCTGAGCACAGGGGGATAACGGCTTGATGAAATGTAAAGTGGGATCCCAGATGAGACCTCATCTTGTGATCCCTTTCCTGCTTACATTACAGACTATCTGTAGACATTATTCTTATACATTTTCCTACTTATATAGGTATTCACTCTGCGTGAGATGAGACTGAGGCTGGGCAGGTTTATGTTGGGGAGACAGGCAGTGGGCATGCACTGTGCCTCAAAGCCGTAACTCCTATTTTTCCATCATGGAGCTTATGGCTTTTGTTACTGGGCACTTTTGGTGCGCTACTGTGCTGTGGATATAGCGAGGTATACTGGGACTGACCCCTCCTCTCCCTTGCAGCTGCTTTTTTCACCTCAGGCAACACTGAGAAACCAGTAAACCGATGTGATGGGTCTTGTGGGGATTTCCAGTTGGTGCTGGAGTGCTGTACAAACAGCAAAGCCACCAACCGCTCATGGGGAGATGTGGCTGAGCAGCCTGTGTGTGTGCCCTGGGACCCCGCTCTCGCTGAGCGGGCACTCGGGGCTGTTCAGGGTGGCACAAGCAAGAGCAGCCCCAAGACTGCTCTAGCTGTGCCAGTGGCTCAGCTGTGCTGGGGAAGGTGGGCAGACAGCAGCTAGGCAGCGTCTGAGGATGCGGCACATCTTTGGTTTGTTTTGGAGCGTAAGAAAAATTCCAGAATGAGAGACGTGGTACCTGAAGTCTTCTTTCCACCTTCCAAACCTGCTTTTCTCTGGCTGCCTTCCCCTGCGGCTGCCACCTCGCTGGACAAAACAGCATTTTAGGGATATTTAGCAAAGGCAGCATGTGGCAGAAGGAGTTGGAAGCCAGTACAAGCAAAAGAACATGGCAGGCAGGTGTAGTTGCCAGTCTCATGTGCTTGTAAGTGAAGCTGAAAGGGTTTGTTGATCTTAAGTCCCAGTTTCTGAGTGGGAGCTGACTACAGCAGCTGTTATCAGTTTCTCTAACGAGGAACAATTGTTTTCTTGCTCTAGGATAATGGCTCAGTCCCATGTCAGTTTGGGGTTTTTTGTCTCTAATAATTGACTTGCAGCGCAAAACCCATTTCCAAAAAAGTCTGAAGTCAGAATGGCAGTGGCAGAGAAAGTGTTCATACAGCAGAAATAGCAGCACTAACTAGAAGCGTGAATTCTTCATTTGGGTAAAGATTCCCTTCTTAAGAAACACACACACAGACACCTTGCTCCTCCTACCACAGATTCAAGGAGATTTGCTGGCAAACACCAGACCCTTGACTCTGCAGTCTTCATGCTGTATGAAGCGCGGCTGAATAAACCTGTCGTATAAAGCTGGTGTGAAATGGTCGTGTACTCTTCCTCCAGAGTACCTAACAGTTGTCTCCCCCATTACACGTGCTGTGCTTTTGGCTACAGGAGGGGTCATTTGGATCTTTTACACCTAAAAAGGAAGAAAACCCATTTAATATTTCCAACTGACAGACATAGTCTTGACAGGCCATCATCATAATTTCCACTGGGATACTGTGGTACCTTACAGAGAAGGGGTGGAGCTGGGATGATATGCTGTCTACCAACCATCAGTAATTCAAAAACACAAAGCGAGGTTTCCTTGTATTGTCCACAACCAATGGGTTTGTTCATGAAATAAATAGTTGGGGGCAGAAAAGACATGCACAGCCCAAATACTGAAGAAATTTATATTTGCACTTAATGTATAGAGGAAAGCATCCAAGGACACTTCATCTTTAAATAAAATTACTCCAGCAACCACAGCAAGGCCAGGGAGAAACTGAGTTACAAGCTATTTATAAAACAACATAGAGGAGAAACAATATTTACCCTGGCTGATGAGCCTTCTGAGATGTTTATACATCCAACCAGGACAGGTCAGGACGTACCTTCAGAACAGCAAGAGAAAGTGGTCTCTGCTCCCACTACACTCTTCCCTTCTGTGCAGTATATCCCATTAAGTGAATGTTGCTGCAGAATCATATCACTTCACTCCTGTTCAGGTACTTGGCTCCCACTGAGAAGTTGGAACAGACCTACAAATCTGTCCTGAAAGGCATAGTCCAGGTCCTGGTGCTGCCGGTGGGAAGACTCCCATTGTCCTCCGGTGGAGCACAAAGTAAGGCCAGATGAAAGCTGGGCTGGATTCAGCCATCTAATGAGATCAGGCTGCAGGCAGGTTGCAGGAATGTTGGTTTTATACTGGAATTTTTCTTGGAAAATGCAAGAGGATTTCAGGGAATCTATGATATCCTTCTCTACTCATGCTTTCAAGGAGTAAGAAGTTTAGATTCAAGACGCTCTGCCCCAACCTGCAAAAGCTTATTAACTAACTGGGGAATACTTTTCCCAGAGGTTTTTATTGCTTTAATTAAAGCTGGAGTACAGAGGATGTTAGTCATTTGGGAACAGGGCCTTGAGCTTCTGCTGGGTGCCTCTTAGTGCAGTGACAACTGTTTGCTGGATTACGTGGGGGATTCAGTGGGTGTTTTAGATTGATGATTATGTGATTCTTGGCCATCTGCTTCTTGTTTGCTGGTGCAGGTGACAACCTTCACAGAATGGGAGGAGATGAGGAAGCGCATACACCATGTAGGGCCCTATTCCCCCCACTTACACCTGCATTAATCCAAAGGGTGGTGGGTTTTTTCTTTAAATAGGTGTTTCTGATTTACACCACCCCTTATGAGTTCTTTAGCCACTGCAAAGGTTAAGCAGGAGACATGGTTTCATATGCAGCAGCATGGTGAGGTGGTGGTGGTGGTCTACCCGCATCTCTGTGTGGGCCGAGGACGAGCTGCCTTGGGAGGCTGCAATAGAGACCCCGACGTGGAGACCCTGAATTGAAGACCTCCCAAAAGCTTGCGACTTCAGATAAAATGAACCCAATGTTTTTCAGGTTTATTAGTCCATAATCCCTGACCATCAGGCTTTGCAAGAACAAAATGGCTTTTTCTCTTACGTATCTCTATCAAATTTCCAGGGAATACGCAAAGACTTCAGAGCCGATTCCTCCGCTTTTCAAGTCTTTTTTCCACAAGGGGTCATTGTAGAGCAGAACAAGCATGACTTCAAAAACTAGGTGATTTTTTTCCTTTTCTGAAGTGTAGTAGACATTTAGATACAATTATTTCAACTAGAATTGTTAGCAGTATTAATTTGTAGCTGAAAAATACCGTAATGCTTTAATAATAATTATTTTGTTGGTGTTCATGTCAACTACGTTAAGACTGAGCAATGTTTTAGTATAAGTATGTTTCTTTTAACAAAATACTAACATAAAGAGCCGGTCCAATGGGGGAAAATATGAAGATTTGCATCTGTGTATAAATGAAGCATTTAAAAATAGGTATAGATTTCTGTGTGGTAATTAGAGTAAAAGGAGAAGACTGAAGAGGAGGTGTTTCCAAACTGAAAATTAAATTCAGCTATACAATGTCTAAAAAGAATATCAGAAACAATTGTCAACCATCAAACTACTGTTGACTGCCAGATAACTGCCTGATCTTATGTTTCTTTTTTCTTTTCTTTTGTTCGGCGAATAAAACCTTTTCAATAATTCAAGCAAATGGCATGATAAATACAAATAATTGAGCATATTAAGCTTAAAAATAAAAACATATTTTATCATATGTAACTTAAAAAGTAATCATATAATTAATGGGTGAAAAACAGAGAGAAAGATTGCCAAAGATTAAGATTAAGCCCTGCAGAAGAGAATGTTCTAACTAGAAATTGGTTTAATTAATAGCACATTTTACATAATGATTACAGTGTAATTGCGCTGACTAGCAGAGTGTCATTAAATATATCCATGCTCCTTTACAACACCCTAAGGCTAAAAATAATGAGTTACATTGAAAATCACTATGCAACAGGTTCATAAATAACATTTAAGCCTATACAAGGCGAATACTTATAAATAATAAATATTTGCCTTTTGTAATTGAAGAAAAAATGACAGCCTTCTTTTTCTACTACCCTGTAGATTGTCATGTTATAATGCTGAAAAGATTTTTTCCCCTTGCGTTCTCTAGAAAGTGTTGAATAATTTATTCAAATGCTAATATTCCACATAGTCTGACTTTGAGGAACAAATATTCCTACATAAAGAATAAATGCCAAGTTGCTTATTACCAGCTTCGTTTTACTTTGCATCGTGCAGTCCCCAAAAAACTATCACAGTCTATTACACATGTCAAATGAAGTTAGTGGCCAGATTTTCTTCCAGAATAGTTACATTCTTTTTTATTTAAAAATTACCCCTTCTCCCAAAATGTTCATCATGCTCAGAGCTGTTATGTAGCAACAGCTGCTCCTCAGCTCCAAAAAGGACGACATCATAAACCTGATAACTTTTTAATCTGTAGGTTTTCTCTGGTGAATCAGGAGTATCTAATAAAACCAGGTTTGATTTCATATTAGCGCTACGCTGACATTTGAAAGACCCCCAAATGGTTAGTATTTAGCTGCCTTACCAAATGCAGCAACCTCTCCAATGTCAAAATAAAGCAACGCGCAGAAACCTCCATTCAGGAGATGGAAACGTTCTAGAGTGCTACAACCTTGCAGTGAGGTTTAGCTCCCACCAGCGCTTGGGCCACGCCAATGAAGTGCATGTTGGTGTCATCAAAAGGCGGGACTGGTTGGGTGTCCTCTTCTCCAGTGGCAGAAGCGGGATAATAACTCGGGTATTAGGGGAAAGGGAAAAGTGCAGTGCTGCTTAAATATTTGTCTTTGAGTCTAGAGGTTTTCCGTGCCCTGTGTGTGATCTTCCTGACCCATAGAGCTGAATCTTGGTCTCAGATGAATTGATAATGGTAATAAAAATGAAGGAATTTCAGCTGTGTGAAACCTAAGTGCACCATAGGCTGAATACTGGAACCACAAGTCTTGGGGCACTCAAATGACTTCGATGCATGTACAGCAGTGTCAGCTTTTCACACTTTTTAATCATAATGAGACATTTGCTGACATTCTCACTCTTCTTGTGCTAGAAGTAGGATTGTAATATTGTAGTATTAGAAGCAGAAGCTTTATGTTACCTGAGCACTAACAAAACAAGGTGAGCACCTGCAATGGAAAAAAAGCAGTTTGATACCAGGAAGAAAATATGGTATTTGCTGATGATAAAACATTCTCAGGATGAAGGTAGAAGGAAAGGTCTGATAATGCATGAAAAATACTCTCTGTTTTTTGGATCATACAAAATCCAATTGTTTGTTCTCATTTATGCATGTTTTTCTCTGTCATCAAAATGAACACAGGTAAAATTTTCTTGTGCCAGTCAGATTTTTTTTCCCCTTTTATTGAAGCAGGAATGATACACCCTTCTATCCACAGGAAAATGACCCCTTTTTATCATTACCTTAAGCACTGCACAGCAGAAGATGAAATCCTACATGTATTTGGAGCATTTGGTGAAACAAAACAAGCGTTAATCGTAATGGAATTTGCATAGTGGCAGGGCAGATCATTAGGAGCACATCCTGGTTTTCTGTCTCAGTCTAAAGAGAAAACTACATTTGCATCATTGTTGGCCTCCCTGCAAAATCACTAACCCCTTTTCTTTATTTCTAATAATTTTTACAGCTTACAACATCCCACTGGGATCTCCAGAGCCCACTTCACTTCACAGAAAGTGCAAGCAAAGGCGGGAATGGACTACCGATGGGAATCTGGACTGAGGTGGCTAGAGAGCAACTACTCCTTACATATCACACCAGAAATGCCTTTGTCAACATTAATCAACCAGGCTGACAGCTGTGGGAGGTAAGAAATACTGCATATTTCCCCTTTTATCATTAAGGGACTGACAAAAAGTTAGCTTAGATGGCTGGTATTGCATCACACAAGTCAAAAGTGGAGGGAAAAAAGAATCCAGGAGTTCTTAGCCCTTTGTCTTTGCTTAGTTTTCTAACATAATAGTGTGCTAATGAAAACTTTGGTATATACAGCCATTGCACCTGGGAATCTCCTGCTATTACTGTGTGCGTACTATTATGGTGCCAACTTCTGCAATTTTATTGAGGATCTCAGAAATAGTAATTTTCTTGCTTTTCCAAAATATCTCCAGCATCTGTAGACGTGCCTGCATGAGAGCCTTGTTCTACCTTAGGGGAAAAAATGCTAGCCTTGCTGACTGCAAGCAAAATTCAAGAAAGCAATTTTTAAAGGCTAGCACTTTTTAATTGTTCCATCTCTCTTTATTCTTAATGCTGCAGCTAATAACAATACGAATATGCTGAAATTCTCCCCTTTATGGTAAAATGAACACCCTGTGTTTGCTGTGATTCTCTGTGCTCCCCAGGCTGTTTGTGCCCTACACCGTCTCCAGTGTGCTCAGCAGCACGCACTTTCCAAGGGGTTGACCATCGTCTCCTTCCCTGGTAAGTGCTGTCTGTGGGAGCTCCACAGAGGCAACGTGGGCTTCTGGAGATCCTGGAGCGAGCCCTGCCTTGAGCTGGGTAGATGGTGTGGCACAGCATAGCACCGAGGCAAACCAGGCTGAAGCAATGAGCATTCAAGCTGTTTTTACTCAGGTTCAAGCTCTTTAGCTTGGGAAAACAGATCAAGTCCAGAATAAGGGCTGCCATGCAGTCTGCTGTCCTGTGCTGACATTGCTTAAGAGTTTCTGCACCACACTTGCAGTTCTGAGTGTGCTCCTCTGAAAGCACCCAGCTTGTACACGTGCCCCAAATCTGCTCCCACTCAAACAGGACTGGCTGGGTTGTGATTGAGCTGCTCCCCACATCAGTTCCACTTCTTTTTGGTGTGGACACTAGTTGCTTCCAGCACAGCTACCTTCCACCTGTGCAGCTTAGCAGGGCTGTCGCTCCCACAGACTTCTCTTTTCTGGCCTTACTCTCCTATTCTCCCTGGGAGGATTAAGAACAATTAATAAAACCTTTTTAAAACTTACATCCTGGCAGGATCCCCATCTATGTCCTGTCGGTCAGTTGTGGTGCTACAGCCACCAACGCAGCCCTGAAGGTACCTTGTGGCAGGTCTTTTCTGCATGGGGACTCTGCACCAGTATCAGTGTTTCACTAGCTTGCGGCGCACGCACAGGCTGGAGCCCAGCACTGTCAGGGAGCAGTGCTTTCAGGGCTGTGTCTGCAATAATAGCTACCTTTCGACTGCTGTGATGAACAGGTTGAACGGTATTTTTCACATTAAAATGCTCCAAAACACAAGTAGAGCAAGAATTGCTTGCCCTGGACCTTGGAGGGAATTGCAGCATTTTGTAAAAAGCAACAAAATATTTTTGTTTAAATTAGATAGTTTGTCCCTTAATTCTCTCTTTTAATACCTTAATTAATTTAGCCCAATAATTTTAAAGACCATACCTGACATAGGAAATGTAATGCATTAGCGTTTATTTGGATCCTGATCCAAAGCCAGTTGGTACTGGAAGTCCTACAAAGGCAAGTCTTTTTTATTATTATTATTATGGAAAAAATGGGGATGCTTTTTGCCACAGAAAAGGGAGTAAAACCCCAGCGTATTTAAAATGCTTAAATTTACTTAGCTGAAGTTCAGACACAACACTTCTACAAAAGTACAAAGGGGCAGAATTTAATCCAAGAAGAAAGGTTAAGAAAGATTAAGAAAGAATGTCTTCCCCTGTTTATTCACTTCTACTGGGCAATAATATAATTTTCAGTCTCACGTCTCTATTTCAGACCACATATGGCAGTAATATTGGATCTTCACCATCGCAGCTTAACCATGACTAAACAGGTTGATGAATGTCATGCATCTTATCATCATACATGCATATTTTTAAATATAATTCACTTTTGATCTGCACCCTTGTGCAGTGGTGAATGAAAACAGTTAAGATTTCTTCCACTGTCTGCCTTTAAATGTATTAAACAGCCCTGCTGTCAATAGATTATATTCTTGTACAATGATAATAGCCCAAAAAACTAAGAGGCCTTGTCAGGAATTGCAGTTGTCACAGTTTGATGCAAATGATTTTACTTGGTGTTCATCTGCTGCACAATCATCTCATAATCTGGATATACATCACAGCATGACATGTAAATTTCCTGCTACTCTGCTTTCATTTCCAGAGGCAGCAATCAAATGAAAACCATTCAACCTCACCAAAATGTATAAATAATTTTCATTCAAACATATTAACAGTCAAAATATGAGAATTTATCACAGAGCACTACGCCTTTTAAGAAGCAATAAAGACTTTACTTTTTAAGCATATTTCTACTTAGAAAAGTAATATGAACAGTAACTTGCAATTTTAAAAGAGGATTTAAAAGTCCACACATAACACCTAATCTTCAAACTTAAGTGTGTTGATGCTGCTTTGCTACAGACACTGCTTGGAAAAAAATAGCCTTGAAAAGGGTGGGGAAAAAGGGGAACACAACTTGCTTCTAAGGGATACTATTCAAATGACTACTTTCTTCTCAGATTTGTCCCATAAAATGAATATAAGCATTCAGATACAAAGAACAGAAAATAAAGTACTGTGTCACAGAATCTGATGATACAGCAATTAAGATTTCCTTTATTTTATTTCTTCATTTTCATTTATACTCTAGATTAGATTTTAATTTAGTTGAGTTTAAGGATTTTTTTTCTATTGACTGCCATCGATTTTTAAAGGGAGGTTACAAGCACAAACACCCCCAAAAAGACCTCTTTTAAAACGCATCCTATGAAATGAAAAAATACCAAACAAAGATCATCTTGAACTCCAGGTCTACCAGTGCCAGCTGTCAATTATCTCCTTTCTGATGAAAGTAACAACTGAAGAAGGAAAATATTTGCCCTAACTGCCTGGCGGTGAAGTTGAACGGGAGATACAGGTCTGGTGGCATTTGCCAGCTAGTGGGTCTGCCTCGGCAGGGGCTGACTCTGCCGGGGAGGTTTGGGCTCCGTTCTTTGGGACACAAGGGACGGGCAGGCTCGTGGCTGGCTCAGTCACGGCTTCATCCTACTGGTGCTGGAGGGAGAACAGCCGACGACTTCGGTACCGCAGGACTGGCCTTTTGCTGTAGTCCCAGTGGGGAGCGGTGCTGGTGATTACTGGCGAATACGGGGCCCAGTGCTACAGCACCGTCTGCCAGCTGTGGGGCACAGCACCCTCTTACCACCAGGCAGTAGTATCCTTGCTGTGCAGCAGCATCAGGGTAAAGCCCAGAGGGTATTTTGTATAACGTATACGTAAAGTCAGCCTGCACTTATTTCTTAAATGAACCATTTTTTTTTTTTTTTTGTATCAGCAGCAAATTTTCCCTACTTGCCAAGCTACACTTCCACATCGCTGGGTCCACTGTTTTGCCCAAATCCATTCACTCTGGGGAATTGCTGAGATCCCTGGAGCCGGCCACTTGCCGAGTCATGAGAAGAACAATCCTCTGCATAGACAAGGAATGTAGGAACAAAGGATGGTTTGCTGTTCTTATTAATGGTGGTGCTGAAAAAAATCGCTGCCTCCCTATAAATTGGGTGCTTTTTTTGAGAAACAGGTAAAAACTGCTAAGATGACAGTTTTTCCCATTTTTCCAGTGAGTGTGTCTGAGGAAGTAGAAGTGCAATAACCTGGGGTACAGCAGGCTCAGCCATTTGAAATAAAACTTTGCAGTACTAATGTTTTTGTAACTGCTTTCATATTGTAATGATATTTTTCCAAGCACTGGTTTTATTTGATCTTAAATACCTTTTTGGGAAAGTCCAGTGAGCTGACTCTAATAAAATCATGCTATTGAAAAAAGGTTTAAGTGGAATGTTCAGAATAAATTACAAAACTGCATGCAAGAATACCAGCTAGTGCTGCAATAAAAATCTGGAAATGAGGATTCTTGCAATATATTTTAAAGAAGTAGTATACTTTTTTTTTTGTTCATTTTTTTCACAGAATGTTTCATAATAGAAAGCCTTCACAACGTGAAAGAGAGTGAATGAATAACGAATGAATAAACTGCCAAAGAAATTGCACTTAAAAAAAAACTTGATTTTTTTTTTCCTAGAGAATATATTTCATATCATTTTCAATAACTTTTGGAAGATAATAAGAAAAGTAATTCTGTTCCATTTTGCTGTGCCAAAATACCTAAATTACATCATACTTAGACTGTTGGATTTCACACACACAGACACAGACACATATACATGTGTTCAGACCCTTTGTATAGGAGCTGATATCAAGAAAATGACATAGTTGTTTTTTCTCCATGCTCTGGAAAATCCTGAAGAGTTCATAAACTTCCTCTCTCCTGTTCTTTTGAACTCTTGTGACTGAATCCAGCTCTAGGAGTAGAACAGGAGGGACTCACCTCCAGACAAGTATCATTGACACCTCCAGACAAGACCCTTTCTGTCTGACTTCTGCTGCGAATCACAAGAGAAGTCGGGAAGGCTTTTCCAGTCGTGACACATCTGTGTTTTGAATTGCGTAGCCTGAACTACAAGCAAGACTAGGACTCACAATGAGGTGGGTCACTCAGCGCACAAGGTGCTTTGGACCTAGCTGGAGAAGAAAAAAACATGCCAAAACATTGATGAACCTGAGGAAGCACCTACAGAACACTACAAACATCCCTTCAGATGCTCACACTCTTGCTGGATTTATGTGGAGGCTTGCCAGGAATGCCCACATGCCATGTTTGTTCCACCCAGCACGTGAGCTGCTCTGCTTTAGCTGCACCAACTTTGCAGCAGCCCGAGAGGCAGGGGGAGGACATCTCTGCAGTCATGGCCGGACTTCGGCCCGGGGGTGGTATCCTGCAAGACAGCTCATCCAGCCTAGCTGCTGCCCTGATTGAGTGGAGGTGTCAACTGTAGCAGCAAGCCTTAAAGAGGGTTTTGATGGAGGACAGTATGACAGGCTGCAAGGAGGGATGTATGCTTAAATATTAATCCACGGCAGCTATAATGCCAGTCCTGATCTGTTCCTTTCCTTTTTAAGAACTTAACAGGAACAAGTGACTTGTTGCCTTGTTACAGTGTTCCTCCACTTGAACTCTCTGTTGGGCCCATGTAGATGGTGTCAAGTGATGAGGAAGAGAGAAGCTAAGCAAAGCAACCCAAACGAAGAGCCCTTAGCTGAAGAAAAAGCTGCTTCTTTATATGTCAGCTCTCCTCAAGCAGAGGAGATGATGTTGTCAGTGATCACCTGGAAACCCCTCCTGTCTGTAGTTACATGCACTGTGAGGAGCAAGAAGGCATGGCCACTTACTCGGCTCTGGTGACTTTTGACTTCTAGGCTGTCCATCGGCCCAGTCTTCAGACAGAAACCTGAAAAATACCTTCTCAGTATGTTTTAATTACAACTCAGTCTGGGGCCTGTTCAAAGCTGGTGGGCTGTCCTATATACTCACTGCCTTCAGCCTAAAACTTAGATCCTCTTTGTTCTTGATGGCTTTGTGCAACCTGCTCAAACATCTCCCAGCAAGTGCAGTGGAAAGGAGTAAGTCAGACCGAGGTTCCTTCCTCTGCCTTGCAGGAAGAGGTCTTCATACTTCCAGTGCGTGCTTCAGCCTGGACGTCCACCACTTTGCGCCCCACCTCTGCCATCTTCCGTAACAGGCTCCTACATAAGTGCAGCATTCTCTAAAATCATGCTCCTTGCTATACTGACATCAGAATTTAACCAGAACCTCAATCTGATTACCTGGCCGGTTAGCTGCATGCTGGCAGGCCATAATGGTTAATGGGACAAAACTAGAAAGGAGGATTAGATAAGGACCTGGAGCATAAGTCTTGAGTGGGAAGTGAAAGCAGAAAGATGGAAACTATGGACTCAAGATATTGTAGGATGCACTACAACTGATGCTGCAAGTAAGATCCATCAGAATGAATGCTTATCTATTTTAGGGTTTTAGCTGCCTCCTCATTGCAAATTAGTTTGGTCAGAACCATATTAAATAAAAAATCAGAAGTCCAACATTGTGAGAAAGTGTGGATTCAAACGGGGCTGAGGGGCTGGCAGTCCTGTTGGGCTAAAACTTTGGAATAAGTGATAAGACCATATGTACTGACACTGCCAAAGAAATGTAAAATGCTTCTTGGTTTGTACAGCATCACCACTGGCCTAGCATCAACATTCATGACTGGCCTGGTTAATATCTGTGTATCCTTCTATTTACTAACAATGGATAGCCAGACAGAAATATCACACATTACCATAACAACGGAGTGCTAAATTTTGTTCTCACACTCCTAAGCTTTGTTTTCCAATATTTAGAATTGGGTTGTTTTTTGTGGCAGAGTGGTAATTTTTTAATTGTATCTGCCTCCTCCAGGAGAAAACAGAGTATACAAATATAACAAGCATGCCATTTAAAGACATAACTGTAATAACAAAAATTTGAGATTATCAGGTTTAGTGCTATTTTATGTTGAGACATGTCAGATCTGAATTTCAGAGCAGCTGAATTTGAGGCTGAAGCCCATGAATCCAAACCTGACCTCCACTATTGCTGCTTTTTCTAAGTCAGTTAATTCTTCACTTATTCTCATTCCAAAAAGTGAATGATATTTATTTCCTTAGCTCATCAGAGAACTCTAAAGACTGATTTATAAAGTGGACATCGAGCATTTTAACAAATAAAATAATTGCTCAGAATTTTTTAAGATTTGGTAGAGACCATGCCCCTGCTGAGCTCTGGTCAAAGCATATTCAGTGGGGTTTTTTGCAGGTTTTGCAAGAGTTACTGGCATTTTCTTGTATTAGGGTTCAAAAGCATATGACAAAGGCTGGCAGCTGTTGTCATCAGCCCTGTCTCAGTTGCTAGAGTTCACTGTGCTGTTTATAAAAATGAAAAAAAAAAAAACCCAAAACCCAACAAAACAATTCCTGTGGTTTTCATTCCCATTTCTAGTTTTCACAGAGAATGGGTCATCCAGAGAAGTATCCCTTTTGTACTAGCAAGTGCTAGTAAGAGCAATGTTTGCTCAAACCATACACAGACCCACAAAATGAGAGCCTATATATTGCAATGTAAATTAGCCACACAGTGATTTAGGCAACAAACCTGAAACCCCTAAAGATTTCAGGTCAAATGCTCCTTCTACTTCTAAAAATCAGTTTAATCTGGATTTATATAGGTGTCACTGAGATCCCGACTGGCACTTCTGATCTACCAGACAAGGGAAATTAGCCGTCTTATCGAGATAAATGGCCCTGATGTGGTCAGCATCAGACAGAGATGTAGCTACTGAGAATGAAGGCAGTGGGTGGGGAAACACAAGTCAAAGGAGCATAGATCCCTTGGGCTACCAGAACTGGAGAGGCAGGAGGGGAAAAACAGTGTTTGGCTTAACAAAGGGCCCTCTTTCATTCCTTGTACCGGGGCATGTGCCACTGATGAGGCTGAGAGAAAAGGAAGAAGGTGGAGATTTTCAGAAGTTAGTGAGGTCCTATGGGAATAAAAGCCATTCAGGGTCCAGGGAGAATCCTCCAAGTGTTTTTGTAGCACCCAAAATTGTGATCCAAGCAATTGGATCCAATTGTGATTCCTCTGTCACCTAATCTTTGTGCCTAGAATGTCTTAAAACCCGAAGGCATTTCTGTTTCCCTAAGCATTTACAGGACTGACTGCTTCTGTATGGAGATGGAGGTTCTAACCCCCCGAGACACTGAGCACGCCCCTTGCACCATGTGAGTAGCTAGAAGATCTAACGTAAGGCTATGTGTTCAGTGGCAGAGCAAGGCACCAAAATATTATATGCTGTAATTTGAACAGCATGATGCCTTTGTAGGTTTTCATCTGAACCTTCTGGCTTTGTCTGTTCAAATTCTGAATAGAAAAAAATGGTGAGGTGGTCTCCATCTGGAGTCATTGAGCCTGGTCGAAGCAGGACTGTTCAAGAAGCAGGCAGAGTAGTCTGGAAAGAAATGGGACTGGATGTCTGGGAGACTCTGATTTATCAGATCCTTCTTGAGGTTTCCATTACTGCTGCTCTTAAAAGCCCCCAGGTGATGTCTGAAGTTCTTTACCCCATAGTGAAGTGCTGCAGATTTCTACCAGGGCATGAATCCCAGTCGGCATTCAGTTGCTTGGAGGAAGACGGGAGGGAATAGGTATTTGAAATATTGCACTTCGAAGCTTTGATGGAAAAGTTCCACAAAGAAAACCGCTGAGTGCCAAGAGAAGAAGCAATTTTCTTTATGGAGCAGCCTTGCAATGTCCAATTCTAACTCACACTTTTTATGGGGAATAAATACATACTCCACAAATTTTAATGACCACTCATATTTTTATTTCAGTAGCTTAAATATTTTTCTTTCAACTCTAGGAGGGGAAAGGGGCGGCGCATTTCATACTGCTATCCCCCAGATTTTCTGCTGTCTGATTTGGACACTCCAGGAAGATTTTGCTGCATTACAAGCTGGAAGCACCAAGGAGTCCAGAGGAGCTCTCCTGGAGACCAGTACTGTTTGTTGCCTTCTGCCCAATGAATCCAGCAATCAGATCCGGGTGAGCAGGATCTTGTATCCATGCAGAGCCATTGTTGACTTGAGTGGGATCCCTCAGCCATGCCAGCCTTCACCACATCATTTCAATTGCAGGATGAGGCTCCCCAGGCAAAGTGTCTTCAGCAAACATGATCTGAGGCTAACCTCCAACACCACTTTAGCAGGCTTGTGAGTTTTTTTCCCTGCAGAAAGCTCTCAGTTGCCCTTGAAAGCTCAGAGAGCCCCGATATCTTACTAGGGCATTTCTGCAATTTTAAAGCCCAGAATTTAGACTTGTTGGCCGATGTGATATAACAATAAAAATAGTATCCCAGCACTGGAGTGGTATGTGCAGGAAGTAGTATTTTTTATATCATTAGCCATACCTGACTTACCATAGGTGATCAGATATAAGTTCATACAGAAAGCCCTGCTAGTGTTAATTGTATATTACACTGTAGCCATTGGACGTGAAATAAGTTCATGTGCACACACTATACCAAAAGTTCATTATTAAAGTTGCATAATGAAACACATTTAAGTTGGGAAAAACATATGGAAGTTTTCTGGGCAATGCTAGTTTGACTCACCTGTGCCTCATTCAGTCCCTGTTATCATTATCTCACCACCTCATTGTGGGTTTTCCATAGGATGCCTGCCTGAGGCAATACAGAGATTTAACTTGCTCTGGAGGTGACTTGGAATTGTTTTCTTCAGGATTCTTTAATATGTACCTTGAATAATGTTTTATTCATTTAGGTTTTTGTCTTTTCAGAAACACTTGTGGGTTTTCCTAGGTTTTTTCTCTTAAAGAAAACAAAATGAAACAAACTTGGAAATTTCAGCACGTGGTGTCCTACTGATGGCTATGTGGATCATCAGCAGATGAAACCCTGAAGTCCACCACACAAAGCAAACAGAAAGAACTGTAGTAATAGTAACCTGTCAGGATGCACATGGACCAGCATATGGGCAATTTTACTTTCCAGAATATTTCCTGGCAAGAAACAGATGACAAGACAGATATTTCAGATCTTGTTTCAAGATCTAGGGAAAAGTTTGTTCTAGTGGGCCAGACTTTTCTGACTCAGGCAGAAGTGAATGAGGAAAGGGATTACATGACACGTTAGCATGCAGTGACTCACACTATTCTCAGATTTGATCCATTTTACCCTACTGCAGTCTTTTCTTGTAGCAAACCACAGTCTCCAACCACCCATCTCTTATTGCCCCATGCCAGCAAATTAAGCAGCTTCCATCCCCCCAGCGCCCAGTCCAGTTGAAGAGAGGCAGGATCAGCTCCTGGAGATCGTGAGGGGCAATGTCTTCACTGTTGCGTTTTTCAGCCTAGTCTCTGTACCTGGCACTACCTGAAGCTTTCAGAGTAGCAACCATGGAGCATCCAAGCTGGATCTATGCCCAGCGTAAGTGGGATCTTCATGAAATTTAGAGAGATTTAAATGCCTCCTGAGCTTGTGTAGACTGATTATTTTTTTCCAAAAGCTTGTAACTCAACCAACTTTAGATGGGCTTTTGTGGGAATGCCAGAACATACACCCTTGATCACTTCCCTGCCAAATATCAAGTCTGCTCAAAAGGTAGGAAGAACTAGGTAGTGTTAAAACTCTTCCAAGGGAAGATCGCCATTATTTTTTAAATTGGGAAATTACACTGAAACTCTGCACAGATGGCTGAAAGTTTGAAAAGCCTTTTTTTTATTATTATTCCTAGGTCTCTGTGAGCTTGTAGAGCTTGCAAAAAATCTCTCTGTGCCTCAGTCTCCCCTCAGTGAAGTGGGGATAAGGAAATGTATTTTGAGATCTAAGGCTGGCATACAGCCTAGCAATGCC